>NC_090935.1:1357364213-1357366713 GCF_040938575.1 Ambystoma mexicanum | reverse complement strand
TCTCCCTCTTTCGCGTGTTCTCCGTCTCTCGCGTGTTCTCCGTCTCTCTCGCGTGTTCTCCGTCTCTCTCGCGTGTTCTCTCTCTCTCGTGTTCTCTCTCTCTCTCTTGTGTTCTCTCTCTCTCGTGTTCTCTCTCTCTCGCGTGTTTTTTTGTCTCTCTCGCGTGTTCTCACTCTCTCGCGTGTTCTCCGTCTCTCGCGCTCTCTCGCGTGTTCTCTCTCTCGTGTTCTCTCTCTCTCTCTCGTGTTCTCTCTCACGTGTTCTCTCTCCCTCTCGTGTGTTCTCTCTCCCTCTCGTGTGTTCTCTCTCCCTCTCGTGTGTTCTCTCTCTCTCTCTCTCTCTAGTGTGTTCTCTCTCTCTCTCTCTCTCGTGTGTTCTCTCTCTCTCTCTCTCTCTCGTGTTCTCTCTCTCTCTCTCTCGTGTGTTCTCTCTCTCTCGTGTTCTCTCTCTCTCATGTGTTCTCTCTCTCTCATGTGTTCTCTCTCTCTCTCATGTGTTCTCTCTCTCTCTCATGTGTTCTCTCTCTCATGTGTTCTCTCTCTCTCTCCCCCTCTCGTGTTCTCTCTCCCTCGTGTTCTCTCTCCCTCTCGTGTGTTCTCTCTCTCTCTCGTGTGTTCTCTCTCTCCCTCTCTCTCTCTCGTGTGTTCTCTCTCTCTCTCGTGTGTTCTCTCTCTCTCTCTCTCTCTCGTGTGTTCTCTCTCTCTCATGTGTTCTCTCTCTCTCTCTCATGTGTTCTCTCTCATGTGTTCTCTCTCTCTCTCCCTCGAGTGTTCTCTCTCTCTCTCGTGTGTTCTCTCTCTCTCTCTCTCTCTCTCTCGTGTTCTCTCTCTCTCTCGTGTTCTCTCTCTCTCTCTCGTGTGTTCTCTCTCTCTCTCGTGTGTTCTCTCTCTCTCTCTCTCATGTGTTCTCTCTCTCTCATATATGTGTTCTCTCTCTCTCATATATGTGTTCTCTCTCTCTCTCTCATGTGTTCTCTCTCTCTCTCGTGTGTTCTCTCTCTCTCTCTCGTGTTCTCTCTCTCTCTCTCGTGTTCTCTCTCTCTCTCTCTCTCTCTCTTTCTCTCTCATGTGTGTTCTCTCTCTCTCTCTCTCTCTCTCATGTGTGTTCTCTCTCTCTCTCTCTCGTGTGTGTGTTCTCTCTCTCGTGTGTTCTCTCTCTCTCTCGTGTTCTCTCTCTCTCGTGTGTTCTCTCTCTCTCTCGTGTTCTCTCTCTCTCTCTCTCTCTTTCTCTCATGTGTGTTCTCTCTCTCTCTCTCATGTGTGTTCTCTCTCTCTCTCGTGTGTGTGTTCTCTCTCTCTCTCTCATGTGTGTTCTCTCTCTCTCTCTCATGTGTGTTCTCTCTCTCTCTCGTGTGTGTGTTCTCTCTCTCTCTCGTGTGTGTGTTCTCTCTCTCGTGTGTTCTCTCTCTCTCGTGTGTTCTCTCTCTCTCGTGTGTTCTCTCTCTCGTGTTCTCTGTCTCTCGTGTTCTCTGTCTCTCTCTCGTGTTCTCTCTCTCTCTCTCTCTCTCTCTCTCGTGTTCTCTCTCGTGTTCTCTCTCTCTCACTCTCTCTCTCTCGTGTTCTCTCTCTCTCTCTCGTGTTCTCTCTCTCTCTCTTGTTCTCTCTCTCTCTCTCTTGTTCTCTCTCTCTCTCTCGTGTTCTCTCTCTCTCTCGTGTTCTCTCTCTCTCTCGTGTTCTCCCCCTCTCTCTCGTGTTCTCCCCCTCTCTCTCGTGTTCTCTCTCTCTCTCTCGTGTTCTCTCTCTCTCTCGTGTTCTCTCTCTCGCGTGTTCTCCGTCTCTCGCGTGTTCTCCGTCTCTCGCGTGTTCTCCGTCTCTCGCGTGTTCTCCGTCTCTCGCGTGTTCTCCGTCTCTCGCGTGTTCTCCGTCTCTCGCGCTCTCTCGCGTGTTCTCTCTCTCTCGTGCTCTCTCTCTCTCTCTCTCTCTCTCTCTCTCTCGTGTTCTCTCTCTCTCGCGTGTTCTCTCTCTCTCGCGTGTTCTCTCTCTCTCGCGTGTTCTCTCTCTCTCGCGTGTTCTCCGTCTCTCTCGCGTGTTCTCTCTCTCTCGTGTTCTCTCTCTCTCTCTCTCTCTCTCTCTCTCTCTCGTGTTCTCTCTCTCTCGTGTTCTCTCTCTCTCGTGTTCTCTCTCTCTCTCTCGTGTTCTCTCTCGCGTGTTCTCTCTCTCTCTCTCTCTCGTGTTCTCTCTCTCTCGTGTTCTCTCTCTCTCGTGTTCTCTGTCTCTCGTGTTCTCTGTCTCTCTCTCGTGTTCTCTCTATCTCTCTCGTGTTCTCTCTCTCTCTCTTGTGTTCTCTCTCTCTCTCGTGTTCTCTCTCGCTCTCTCTCTCTCTCGTGTTCTCTCTCTCTCTCTCGTGTTCTCCCTCTCTCGTGTTCTCTCTCTCTCGTGTTCTCTCTCTCTCGTGTTATCTCTCTCTCTCGTGTTCTCTCTCTCTCGTGTGTTCTCTCTCCCTCTCTGTGTGTTCTCTCTCCCTCTCTCTCGTGTGTTCTCCCTCTCTCGTGTGTTCTCTC
>NC_090935.1:1357344213-1357349213 GCF_040938575.1 Ambystoma mexicanum | reverse complement strand
TCTCTCTCTCGTGTTCTCTCTCGCTCTCTCTCGTGTTCTCTCTCTCTCTCTCGTGTTCTCCTCTCGTGTTCTCTCTCTCTCGTGTTCTCTCTCTCTCGTGTTCTCTCTCTCTCTGTCTTCTCTCTCTCTCGTGTTCTCTCTCTCTCTCGTGTTCTCTCTCCCTCTCTCTCGTGTGTTCTCTCTCCCTCTCTCTCGTGTGTTCTCTCTCCCTCTCTCTCGTGTGTTCTCTCCTCTCTCGTGTGTTCTCTCTTTCTCTCGTGTGTTCTCTCTCTCTTTCTCGTGTTCTCTCTCTCTCTCTCTTGTGTTCTCTCTCTCTCTCTCGTGTTCTCTCTCTCTCTCGTGTTCTCTCTCTCTCTCTCGTGTTCTCTCTCTCTCGTGTTCTCTCTCTCTCTCTCGTGTTCTCTCTCCCTCTCTCTCGTGTGTTCTCCCTCTCTCGTGTGTTCTCTCTCTCTCTCGTGTGTTCTCTCTCTCTCTCTCTCTCTCTGTGTCTCTCTCTCTCGTGTTCTCTCTCTCTCTCGTGTTCTCTCTCTCTCTCGTGTTCTCTCTCTCTCTCGTGTTCTCTCTCTCTATCATGTTCTCTCTCTCGTGTGTTCTCTCTCTCGTGTGTTCTCTCTCTCGTGTGTTCTCTCTCTCGTGTGTTCTCTCTCTCGTGTGTTCTCTCTCTCTCGTGTGTTCTCTCTCTCTCGTGTGTTCTCTCTCGTGTGTTCTCTCTCACCTGTGTTCTCTCTCACCTGTGTTCTCTCTCTCTCTTTCGTTCTCTCTCTCTCTCTCTCGTTCTCTCTCTCTCTCATGTTCTCTCTCTCTCTCGTGTTCTCGCTCACGTGTTCTCTCTCCCTCTCGTGTTCGCTCTCGTGTTCTCTCTCTCCCTCTCGTGTTCTCTCTCTCCCTCTCGTGTTCTCTCTCTCTCTCGTGTGTTCGCTCTCTCTCGTGTGTTCGCTCTCTCTCTCTCGTGTGTTCGCTCTCTCTCTCTCGTGTGTTCGCTCTCTCTCTCTCTCGTGTGTTCGCTCTCTCTCTCTCGTGTGTTCGTGTTCTCTCCCTTTCGTGTTCTCTCTCTCTCGTGTTCTCCCTCTCTCGTGTTCTCGCTCTCGTGTTCTCCCTCTCGTGTTCTCTCTCTCTCGTGTTCTCTCTCTCTCGTGTTCTTCCTCTCGTGTTCTCCCTCTCGTGTTCTCTCTCTCTCGTGTTCTCTCTCTCTCGTGTTCTCTCTCTCTCGTGTTCTCTCTCTCGTGTTCTCCCTCTTGTGTTCTCTATCTCGTGTTCTCTATCTCGTGTTCTCTCTCTCTCTCTCTGTCTCTCTCTTTCTCTCTCTCGTGTTCTATCTCTCTCTCATGTTCTCTTTCTCTCTCTCGTGCTCTCTCCCTCTCTCGTGCTCTCTCCCTCTCTCGTGTTCTCTCTCTCTCATGTTCTCTCTCTCTCTCGTGTTCTCTCTCCCTCGTGTTCTCTCTCGTGTTCTCTCTCCCTCGTGTTCTCTCTCTCCCTCGTGTTCTCTCTCTCCCTCGTGTTCTCTCTCTCCCTCGTGTTCTCTCTCTCCCTCGTGTTCTCTCTCTCCCTCATGTTCTCTCTCGTGTTCTCTCTCTATCTCTCTCTCTCGTGTTCTCTCTCTATGTCTCTCATGGTCACTCTCGTTCTCTCGCTCGTTCTCTCTCTCATATTGTTTTGACAGAATCCACTTTGGCCTATGGCTTTTGGTGCCAGGAATGTGAGATTATGATTACATATTCGGGAGCGTTGGTATGCCCAATCAATGATGCACATTAGTAGGTGCACTTGAAAGTTTATAGTGATTCAGAAAAAAGCACAGCATCAAAGAGGAAGAGACACCTTGTGTTCTCGCTCGTGTTCTCTCTCTCTCTCTCTCTCATGTTCGTTCTCTCTCTCTCTCTCGTGTTCTCTCTATCCCTCGTGTTCTCGTTCTCCCTCGTGTTCTCTCCCTCTCGGGCTCTCTCTCCCCCTCTCAGGTTCTCTCTCCCCCTCTCGGGCTCTCTCTCCCCCTCTCGGGCTCTCTCTCCCCCTCTCGGGCTCTCTCTCCCTCTCTCTCTTGTGTGTTCTCTCCCTCTCTCTCGTGTGTTCTCCCTCTCTTGTGTGTTCTCTCTCTCTCTCTCGTGTGTTCTCTCTCTCTCTCGTGTGTTCTCTCTCTCTTTCTCGTGTGTTCTCTCTCTCTTTCTCGTGTGTTCTCTCTCTCTCTCTCTCGTGTTCTCTCTCTCTCTCGTGTTCTCTCTCTCTCGTGTTCTCTCTCTCTCGTGTTCTCTCTCTCTCGTGTTCTCTCTCTCTCGTGTTCTCTCTCTCTCTCTCGTGTTCTCTCTCTCTCTCTCTCGTGTTCTCTCTCTATCATGTTCTCTCTCTCATGTGTTCTCTCTCTCGTGTGTTCTCTCTCGTGTGTTCTCTCTCACCTGTGTTCTCTCTCTCTCTTTCGTTCTCTCTCTCCCTCTCGTTCTCTCTCTCTCTCGTTCTCTCTCTCTCTCATGTTCTCTCTCTCTCTCATGTTCTCGCTCACGTGTTCTCTCTCTCCCTCTCGTGTTCGCTCTCGTGTTCTCTCTCTCCCTCTCGTGTTCTCTCTCTCCCTCTCGTGTTCTCTCTCTCTCTCGTGTGTTCGCTCTCTCTCTCTCGTGTGTTCGCTCTCTCTCGTGTGTTCGCTCTCTCTCTCTCGTGTGTTCGCTCTCTCTCTCTCGTGTGTTCGTGTTCTCTCCCTTTCGTGTTCTCTCTCTCTCGTGTTCTCCCTCTCTCGTGTTCTCCCTCTCGTGTTCTCCCTCTCGTGTTCTCTCTCTCTCGTGTTCTCCCTCTCGTGTTCTCCCTCTCTCGTGTTCTCTCTCTCTCATGTTCTCTCTCGTGTTCTCCCTCTCGTGTTCTCTATCTCGTGTTCTCTTTCTCTCTCTCTGTCTCTCTCTTTCTCTCTCTCGTGTTCTATCTCTCTCTCGTGTTCTCTTTCTCTCTCTCGTGCTCTCTCCCTCTCTCGTGTTCTCTCTCTCGTGTTCTCTCTCTCTCGTGTTCTCTCTCTCTCATGTTCTCTCTCGTGTTCTCTATCTCGTGTTCTCTTTCTCTCTCTCTGTCTCTCTCTTTCTCTCTCTCGTGTTCTATCTCTCTCTCGTGTTCTATCTCTCTCTCGTGTTCTCTTTCTCTCTCTCGTGCTCTCTCCCTCTCTCGTGTTCTCTCTCTCTCGTGTTCTCTCTCTCTCATGTTCTCTCTCTCTCTCGTGTTCTCTCTCTCGAATTCTCTCTCGTGTTCTCTCTCCCTCGTGTTCTCTCTCCCTCGTGTTCTCTCTCCCTCGTGTTCTCTCTCCCTCGTGTTCTCTCTCTCCCTCGTGTTCTCTCTCTCCCTCGTGTTCTCTCTCTCCCTCGTGTTTCTCTCTCTCCCTCGTGTTCTCTCTCTCCCTCATGTTCTCTCTCGTGTTCTCTCTCTATCTCTCTCTCTCGTGTTCTCTCTCTATGTCTCTCGTGTTCACTCTCCTTCTCTCGCTCGTTCTCTCTCTCATATTGTTTTGACAGAATCCACTTTGGCCTATGGCTTTTGGTGCCAGGAATGTGAGATTATGATTACATATTCGGGAGCGTTGGGATGCCCAATCAATGATGCACATTAGTAGGTGCACTTGAAAGTTGATAGTGATTCAGAAAAAAGCACAGCATCAAAGAGGAAGAGACACCTTGTGTTCTCGCTCGTGTTCTCTCTCTCTCTCTCTCTCTCTCTCATGTTCTCTCTCTCTCTCTCTCGTGTTCTCTCTCTCCCTCGTGTTCTCGTTCTCCCTCGTGTTCTCTCCCTCTCGGGCTCTCTCTCCCCCTCTCAGGTTCTCTCTCCCCCTCTCGGGCTCTCTCTCCCCTCTCGTGTTCGCTCTCCCTCTCGTGTGTTCTCTCTCCCTCTCGTGTGTTCTCTCTCTCTCTCTCTCTCGTGTGTTCTCTCTCTCTCGTGTGTCTCTCTCTCTCGTGTGTTCTCTCTCTCTCGTGTGTTCTCTCTCTCTCTCTCTCGTGTGTTCTCTCTCTCTCGTGTGTTCTCTCTCTCTCTCTCTCTCTCCCTCTCGTGTGTTCGCTCTCTCTCTCTCGTGTGTTCGCTCTCTCTCTCTCGTGTGTTCGCTCTCTCTCTCTCTCGTGTGTTCGCTCTCTCTCTCTCGTGTGTTCGTGTTCTCTCCCTTTCGTGTTCTCTCTCTCTCGTGTTCTCCCTCTCTCGTGTTCTCGCTCTCGTGTTCTCCCTCTCGTGTTCTCTCTCTCTCTCGTGTTCTTCCTCTCGTGTTCTCCCTCTCGTGTTCTCTCTCTCTCGTGTTCTCTCTCTCTCGTGTTCTCTCTCTCTCGTGTTCTCTCTCTCTCGTGTTCTCTCTCTCGTGTTCTCCCTCTTGTGTTCTCTATCTCGTGTTCTCTATCTCGTGTTCCTCTCTCTCTCTCTCTCTCTGTCTCTCTCTTTCTCTCTCTCGTGTTCTATCTCTCTCTCATGTTCTCTTTCTCTCTCTCGTGCTCTCTCCCTCTCTCGTGCTCTCTCCCTCTCTCGTGCTCTCTCCCTCTCTCGTGTTCTCTCTCTCTCATGTTCTCTCTCTCTCTCGTGTTCTCTCTCGTGTTCTCTCTCCCTCGTGTTCTCTCTCTCCCTCGTGTTCTCTCTCTCCCTCGTGTTCTCTCTCTCCCTCGTGTTCTCTCTCTCCCTCGTGTTCTCTCTCTCCCTCATGTTCTCTCTCGTGTTCTCTCTCTATCTCTCTCTCTCGTGTTCTCTCTCTATGTCTCTCGTGGTCACTCTCGTTCTCTCGCTCGTTCTCTCTCTCATATTGTTTTGACAGAATCCACTTTGGCCTATGGCTTTTGGTGCCAGGAATGTGAGATTATGATTACATATTCGGGAGCGTTGGTATGCCCAATCAATGATGCACATTAGTAGGTGCACTTGAAAGTTTATAGTGATTCAGAAAAAAGCACAGCATCAAAGAGGAAGAGACACCTTGTGTTCTCGCTCGTGTTCTCTCTCTCTCTCTCTCTCATGTTCGTTCTCTCTCTCTCTCTCGTGTTCTCTCTATCCCTCGTGTTCTCGTT